>NW_027443890.1:0-33200 GCF_048569485.1 Anomaloglossus baeobatrachus | reverse complement strand
CACTAAAAGTTTTGTTTGGTTACCTTGCAATCCCGAGATAATCGTCTCCATGCTCCAAAATCCATTTTAAAGCATTTTTAAGGCATTTCGCGCATACATGAAATGAACACATTTTTCTCCAAACACTATAACAGATGCAAGCTTGTCCTGTTTGGTGGAGATGATATTTAATAAAATAAGTAGAAAATCCACTAAAAGTTTTGTTTGGTTATCTTGCAATCCCGAGATAATCGTCTCCATGCTCCAAATCCATTTTAAAGCCATTTTTAAGGCATTTCGCGCATACATGAAATGAACACATTTTTCTCCAAAACTATAACAGATGCAAGCTTGTCCTGTTTGGTGGAGATGATATTAATAAAATAAGTAGAAATCCACTAAAAGTTTTGTTTGGTTATCTTGCAATCCCGAGATAATCGTCTCCATGCTCCAAATCCATTTTAAAGCCATTTTTAAGGCATTTCGCGCATACATGAAATGAACACATTTTTCTCCAAAACTATAACAGATGCAAGCTTGTCCTGTTTGGTGGAGATGATATTTAATAAAATAAGTAGAAATCCACTAAAAGTTTTGTTTGGTTATCTTGCAATCCCGAGATAATCGTCTCCATGCTCCAAATCCATTTTAAAGCCATTTTTAAGGCATTTCGCGCATACATGAAATGAACACATTTTTCTCCAAAACTATAACAGATGCAAGCTTGTCCTGTTTGGTGGAGATGATATTTAATAAAATAAGTAGAAATCCACTAAAAGTTTTGTTTGGTTATCTTGCAATCCCGAGATAATCGTCTCCATGCTCCAAATCCATTTTAAAGCCATTTTTAAGGCATTTCGCGCATACATGAAATGAACACATTTTTCTCCAAAACTATAACAGATGCAAGCTTGTCCTGTTTGGTGGAGATGATATTTAATAAAATAAGTAGAAATCCACTAAAAGTTTTGTTTGGTTATCTTGCAATCCCGAGATAATCGTCTCCATGCTCCAAATCCATTTTAAAGCCATTTTTAAGGCATTTCGCGCATACATGAAATGAACACATTTTTCTCCAAAACTATAACAGATGCAAGCTTGTCCTGTTTGGTGGAGATGATATTTAATAAAATAAGTAGAAATCCACTAAAAGTTTTGTTTGGTTATCTTGCAATCCCGAGATAATCGTCTCCATGCTCCAAATCCATTTTAAAGCCATTTTTAAGGCATTTCGCGCATACATGAAATGAACACATTTTTCTCCAAAACTATAACAGATGCAAGCTTGTCCTGTTTGGTGGAGATGATATTTAATAAAATAAGTAGAAATCCACTAAAAGTTTTGTTTGGTTATCTTGCAATCCCGAGATAATCGTCTCCATGCTCCAAATCCATTTTAAAGCCATTTTTAAGGCATTTCGCGCATACATGAAATGAACACATTTTTCTCCAAAACTATAACAGATGCAAGCTTGTCCTGTTTGGTGGAGATGATATTTAATAAAATAAGTAGAAATCCACTAAAAGTTTTGTTTGGTTATCTTGCAATCCCGAGATAATCGTCTCCATGCTCCAAATCCATTTTAAAGCCATTTTTAAGGCATTTCGCGCATACATGAAATGAACACATTTTTCTCCAAAACTATAACAGATGCAAGCTTGTCCTGTTTGGTGGAGATGATATTTAATAAAATAAGTAGAAATCCACTAAAAGTTTTGTTTGGTTATCTTGCAATCCCGAGATAATCGTCTCCATGCTCCAAATCCATTTTAAAGCCATTTTTAAGGCATTTCGCGCATACATGAAATGAACACATTTTTCTCCAAAACTATAACAGATGCAAGCTTGTCCTGTTTGGTGGAGATGATATTTAATAAAATAAGTAGAAATCCACTAAAAGTTTTGTTTGGTTATCTTGCAATCCCGAGATAATCGTCTCCATGCTCCAAATCCATTTTAAAGCCATTTTTAAGGCATTTCGCGCATACATGAAATGAACACATTTTTCTCCAAAACTATAACAGATGCAAGCTTGTCCTGTTTGGTGGAGATGATATTTAATAAAATAAGTAGAAATCCACTAAAAGTTTTGTTTGGTTATCTTGCAATCCCGAGATAATCGTCTCCATGCTCCAAATCCATTTTAAAGCCATTTTTAAGGCATTTCGCGCATACATGAAATGAACACATTTTTCTCCAAAACTATAACAGATGCAAGCTTGTCCTGTTTGGTGGAGATGATATTTAATAAAATAAGTAGAAATCCACTAAAAGTTTTGTTTGGTTATCTTGCAATCCCGAGATAATCGTCTCCATGCTCCAAATCCATTTTAAAGCCATTTTTAAGGCATTTCGCGCATACATGAAATGAACACATTTTTCTCCAAAACTATAACAGATGCAAGCTTGTCCTGTTTGGTGGAGATGATATTTAATAAAATAAGTAGAAATCCACTAAAAGTTTTGTTTGGTTATCTTGCAATCCCGAGATAATCGTCTCCATGCTCCAAATCCATTTTAAAGCCATTTTTAAGGCATTTCGCGCATACATGAAATGAACACATTTTTCTCCAAAACTATAACAGATGCAAGCTTGTCCTGTTTGGTGGAGATGATATTTAATAAAATAAGTAGAAATCCACTAAAAGTTTTGTTTGGTTATCTTGCAATCCCGAGATAATCGTCTCCATGCTCCAAATCCATTTTAAAGCCATTTTTAAGGCATTTCGCGCATACATGAAATGAACACATTTTTCTCCAAAACTATAACAGATGCAAGCTTGTCCTGTTTGGTGGAGATGATATTTAATAAAATAAGTAGAAATCCACTAAAAGTTTTGTTTGGTTATCTTGCAATCCCGAGATAATCGTCTCCATGCTCCAAATCCATTTTAAAGCCATTTTTAAGGCATTTCGCGCATACATGAAATGAACACATTTTTCTCCAAAACTATAACAGATGCAAGCTTGTCCTGTTTGGTGGAGATGATATTTAATAAAATAAGTAGAAATCCACTAAAAGTTTTGTTTGGTTATCTTGCAATCCCGAGATAATCGTCTCCATGCTCCAAATCCATTTTAAAGCCATTTTTAAGGCATTTCGCGCATACATGAAATGAACACATTTTTCTCCAAAACTATAACAGATGCAAGCTTGTCCTGTTTGGTGGAGATGATATTTAATAAAATAAGTAGAAATCCACTAAAAGTTTTGTTTGGTTATCTTGCAATCCCGAGATAATCGTCTCCATGCTCCAAATCCATTTTAAAGCCATTTTTAAGGCATTTCGCGCATACATGAAATGAACACATTTTTCTCCAAAACTATAACAGATGCAAGCTTGTCCTGTTTGGTGGAGATGATATTTAATAAAATAAGTAGAAATCCACTAAAAGTTTTGTTTGGTTATCTTGCAATCCCGAGATAATCGTCTCCATGCTCCAAATCCATTTTAAAGCCATTTTTAAGGCATTTCGCGCATACATGAAATGAACACATTTTTCTCCAAAACTATAACAGATGCAAGCTTGTCCTGTTTGGTGGAGATGATATTTAATAAAATAAGTAGAAATCCACTAAAAGTTTTGTTTGGTTATCTTGCAATCCCGAGATAATCGTCTCCATGCTCCAAATCCATTTTAAAGCCATTTTTAAGGCATTTCGCGCATACATGAAATGAACACATTTTTCTCCAAAACTATAACAGATGCAAGCTTGTCCTGTTTGGTGGAGATGATATTTAATAAAATAAGTAGAAATCCACTAAAAGTTTTGTTTGGTTATCTTGCAATCCCGAGATAATCGTCTCCATGCTCCAAATCCATTTTAAAGCCATTTTTAAGGCATTTCGCGCATACATGAAATGAACACATTTTTCTCCAAAACTATAACAGATGCAAGCTTGTCCTGTTTGGTGGAGATGATATTTAATAAAATAAGTAGAAATCCACTAAAAGTTTTGTTTGGTTATCTTGCAATCCCGAGATAATCGTCTCCATGCTCCAAATCCATTTTAAAGCCATTTTTAAGGCATTTCGCGCATACATGAAATGAACACATTTTTCTCCAAAACTATAACAGATGCAAGCTTGTCCTGTTTGGTGGAGATGATATTTAATAAAATAAGTAGAAATCCACTAAAAGTTTTGTTTGGTTATCTTGCAATCCCGAGATAATCGTCTCCATGCTCCAAATCCATTTTAAAGCCATTTTTAAGGCATTTCGCGCATACATGAAATGAACACATTTTTCTCCAAAACTATAACAGATGCAAGCTTGTCCTGTTTGGTGGAGATGATATTTAATAAAATAAGTAGAAATCCACTAAAAGTTTTGTTTGGTTATCTTGCAATCCCGAGATAATCGTCTCCATGCTCCAAATCCATTTTAAAGCCATTTTTAAGGCATTTCGCGCATACATGAAATGAACACATTTTTCTCCAAAACTATAACAGATGCAAGCTTGTCCTGTTTGGTGGAGATGATATTTAATAAAATAAGTAGAAATCCACTAAAAGTTTTGTTTGGTTATCTTGCAATCCCGAGATAATCGTCTCCATGCTCCAAATCCATTTTAAAGCCATTTTTAAGGCATTTCGCGCATACATGAAATGAACACATTTTTCTCCAAAACTATAACAGATGCAAGCTTGTCCTGTTTGGTGGAGATGATATTTAATAAAATAAGTAGAAATCCACTAAAAGTTTTGTTTGGTTATCTTGCAATCCCGAGATAATCGTCTCCATGCTCCAAATCCATTTTAAAGCCATTTTTAAGGCATTTCGCGCATACATGAAATGAACACATTTTTCTCCAAAACTATAACAGATGCAAGCTTGTCCTGTTTGGTGGAGATGATATTTAATAAAATAAGTAGAAATCCACTAAAAGTTTTGTTTGGTTATCTTGCAATCCCGAGATAATCGTCTCCATGCTCCAAATCCATTTTAAAGCCATTTTTAAGGCATTTCGCGCATACATGAAATGAACACATTTTTCTCCAAAACTATAACAGATGCAAGCTTGTCCTGTTTGGTGGAGATGATATTTAATAAAATAAGTAGAAATCACTAAAAGTTTTGTTTGGTTATCTTGCAATCCCGAGATAATCGTCTCCATGCTCCAAATCCATTTTAAAGCCATTTTTAAGGCATTTCGCGCATACATGAAATGAACACATTTTTCTCCAAAACTATAACAGATGCAAGCTTGTCCTGTTTGGTGGAGATGATATTTAATAAAATAAGTAGAAATCCACTAAAAGTTTTGTTTGGTTATCTTGCAATCCCGAGATAATCGTCTCCATGCTCCAAATCCATTTTAAAGCCATTTTTAAGGCATTTCGCGCATACATGAAATGAACACATTTTTCTCCAAAACTATAACAGATGCAAGCTTGTCCTGTTTGGTGGAGATGATATTTAATAAAATAAGTAGAAATCCACTAAAAGTTTTGTTTGGTTATCTTGCAATCCCGAGATAATCGTCTCCATGCTCCAAATCCATTTTAAAGCCATTTTTAAGGCATTTCGCGCATACATGAAATGAACACATTTTTCTCCAAAACTATAACAGATGCAAGCTTGTCCTGTTTGGTGGAGATGATATTTAATAAAATAAGTAGAAATCCACTAAAAGTTTTGTTTGGTTATCTTGCAATCCCGAGATAATCGTCTCCATGCTCCAAATCCATTTTAAAGCCATTTTTAAGGCATTTCGCGCATACATGAAATGAACACATTTTTCTCCAAAACTATAACAGATGCAAGCTTGTCCTGTTTGGTGGAGATGATATTTAATAAAATAAGTAGAAATCCACTAAAAGTTTTGTTTGGTTATCTTGCAATCCCGAGATAATCGTCTCCATGCTCCAAATCCATTTTAAAGCCATTTTTAAGGCATTTCGCGCATACATGAAATGAACACATTTTTCTCCAAAACTATAACAGATGCAAGCTTGTCCTGTTTGGTGGAGATGATATTTAATAAAATAAGTAGAAATCCACTAAAAGTTTTGTTTGGTTATCTTGCAATCCCGAGATAATCGTCTCCATGCTCCAAATCCATTTTAAAGCCATTTTTAAGGCATTTCGCGCATACATGAAATGAACACATTTTTCTCCAAAACTATAACAGATGCAAGCTTGTCCTGTTTGGTGGAGATGATATTTAATAAAATAAGTAGAAATCCACTAAAAGTTTTGTTTGGTTATCTTGCAATCCCGAGATAATCGTCTCCATGCTCCAAATCCATTTTAAAGCCATTTTTAAGGCATTTCGCGCATACATGAAATGAACACATTTTTCTCCAAAACTATAACAGATGCAAGCTTGTCCTGTTTGGTGGAGATGATATTTAATAAAATAAGTAGAAATCCACTAAAAGTTTTGTTTGGTTATCTTGCAATCCCGAGATAATCGTCTCCATGCTCCAAATCCATTTTAAAGCCATTTTTAAGGCATTTCGCGCATACATGAAATGAACACATTTTTCTCCAAAACTATAACAGATGCAAGCTTGTCCTGTTTGGTGGAGATGATATTTAATAAAATAAGTAGAAATCCACTAAAAGTTTTGTTTGGTTATCTTGCAATCCCGAGATAATCGTCTCCATGCTCCAAATCCATTTTAAAGCCATTTTTAAGGCATTTCGCGCATACATGAAATGAACACATTTTTCTCCAAAACTATAACAGATGCAAGCTTGTCCTGTTTGGTGGAGATGATATTTAATAAAATAAGTAGAAATCCACTAAAAGTTTTGTTTGGTTATCTTGCAATCCCGAGATAATCGTCTCCATGCTCCAAATCCATTTTAAAGCCATTTTTAAGGCATTTCGCGCATACATGAAATGAACACATTTTTCTCCAAAACTATAACAGATGCAAGCTTGTCCTGTTTGGTGGAGATGATATTTAATAAAATAAGTAGAAATCCACTAAAAGTTTTGTTTGGTTATCTTGCAATCCCGAGATAATCGTCTCCATGCTCCAAATCCATTTTAAAGCCATTTTTAAGGCATTTCGCGCATACATGAAATGAACACATTTTTCTCCAAAACTATAACAGATGCAAGCTTGTCCTGTTTGGTGGAGATGATATTTAATAAAATAAGTAGAAATCCACTAAAAGTTTTGTTTGGTTATCTTGCAATCCCGAGATAATCGTCTCCATGCTCCAAATCCATTTTAAAGCCATTTTTAAGGCATTTCGCGCATACATGAAATGAACACATTTTTCTCCAAAACTATAACAGATGCAAGCTTGTCCTGTTTGGTGGAGATGATATTTAATAAAATAAGTAGAAATCCACTAAAAGTTTTGTTTGGTTATCTTGCAATCCCGAGATAATCGTCTCCATGCTCCAAATCCATTTTAAAGCCATTTTTAAGGCATTTCGCGCATACATGAAATGAACACATTTTTCTCCAAAACTATAACAGATGCAAGCTTGTCCTGTTTGGTGGAGATGATATTTAATAAAATAAGTAGAAATCCACTAAAAGTTTTGTTTGGTTATCTTGCAATCCCGAGATAATCGTCTCCATGCTCCAAATCCATTTTAAAGCCATTTTTAAGGCATTTCGCGCATACATGAAATGAACACATTTTTCTCCAAAACTATAACAGATGCAAGCTTGTCCTGTTTGGTGGAGATGATATTTAATAAAATAAGTAGAAATCCACTAAAAGTTTTGTTTGGTTATCTTGCAATCCCGAGATAATCGTCTCCATGCTCCAAATCCATTTTAAAGCCATTTTTAAGGCATTTCGCGCATACATGAAATGAACACATTTTTCTCCAAAACTATAACAGATGCAAGCTTGTCCTGTTTGGTGGAGATGATATTTAATAAAATAAGTAGAAATCCACTAAAAGTTTTGTTTGGTTATCTTGCAATCCCGAGATAATCGTCTCCATGCTCCAAATCCATTTTAAAGCCATTTTTAAGGCATTTCGCGCATACATGAAATGAACACATTTTTCTCCAAAACTATAACAGATGCAAGCTTGTCCTGTTTGGTGGAGATGATATTTAATAAAATAAGTAGAAATCCACTAAAAGTTTTGTTTGGTTATCTTGCAATCCCGAGATAATCGTCTCCATGCTCCAAATCCATTTTAAAGCCATTTTTAAGGCATTTCGCGCATACATGAAATGAACACATTTTTCTCCAAAACTATAACAGATGCAAGCTTGTCCTGTTTGGTGGAGATGATATTTAATAAAATAAGTAGAAATCCACTAAAAGTTTTGTTTGGTTATCTTGCAATCCCGAGATAATCGTCTCCATGCTCCAAATCCATTTTAAAGCCATTTTTAAGGCATTTCGCGCATACATGAAATGAACACATTTTTCTCCAAAACTATAACAGATGCAAGCTTGTCCTGTTTGGTGGAGATGATATTTAATAAAATAAGTAGAAATCCACTAAAAGTTTTGTTTGGTTATCTTGCAATCCCGAGATAATCGTCTCCATGCTCCAAATCCATTTTAAAGCCATTTTTAAGGCATTTCGCGCATACATGAAATGAACACATTTTTCTCCAAAACTATAACAGATGCAAGCTTGTCCTGTTTGGTGGAGATGATATTTAATAAAATAAGTAGAAATCCACTAAAAGTTTTGTTTGGTTATCTTGCAATCCCGAGATAATCGTCTCCATGCTCCAAATCCATTTTAAAGCCATTTTTAAGGCATTTCGCGCATACATGAAATGAACACATTTTTCTCCAAAACTATAACAGATGCAAGCTTGTCCTGTTTGGTGGAGATGATATTTAATAAAATAAGTAGAAATCCACTAAAAGTTTTGTTTGGTTATCTTGCAATCCCGAGATAATCGTCTCCATGCTCCAAATCCATTTTAAAGCCATTTTTAAGGCATTTCGCGCATACATGAAATGAACACATTTTTCTCCAAAACTATAACAGATGCAAGCTTGTCCTGTTTGGTGGAGATGATATTTAATAAAATAAGTAGAAATCCACTAAAAGTTTTGTTTGGTTATCTTGCAATCCCGAGATAATCGTCTCCATGCTCCAAATCCATTTTAAAGCCATTTTTAAGGCATTTCGCGCATACATGAAATGAACACATTTTTCTCCAAAACTATAACAGATGCAAGCTTGTCCTGTTTGGTGGAGATGATATTTAATAAAATAAGTAGAAATCCACTAAAAGTTTTGTTTGGTTATCTTGCAATCCCGAGATAATCGTCTCCATGCTCCAAATCCATTTTAAAGCCATTTTTAAGGCATTTCGCGCATACATGAAATGAACACATTTTTCTCCAAAACTATAACAGATGCAAGCTTGTCCTGTTTGGTGGAGATGATATTTAATAAAATAAGTAGAAATCCACTAAAAGTTTTGTTTGGTTATCTTGCAATCCCGAGATAATCGTCTCCATGCTCCAAATCCATTTTAAAGCCATTTTTAAGGCATTTCGCGCATACATGAAATGAACACATTTTTCTCCAAAACTATAACAGATGCAAGCTTGTCCTGTTTGGTGGAGATGATATTTAATAAAATAAGTAGAAATCCACTAAAAGTTTTGTTTGGTTATCTTGCAATCCCGAGATAATCGTCTCCATGCTCCAAATCCATTTTAAAGCCATTTTTAAGGCATTTCGCGCATACATGAAATGAACACATTTTTCTCCAAAACTATAACAGATGCAAGCTTGTCCTGTTTGGTGGAGATGATATTTAATAAAATAAGTAGAAATCCACTAAAAGTTTTGTTTGGTTATCTTGCAATCCCGAGATAATCGTCTCCATGCTCCAAATCCATTTTAAAGCCATTTTTAAGGCATTTCGCGCATACATGAAATGAACACATTTTTCTCCAAAACTATAACAGATGCAAGCTTGTCCTGTTTGGTGGAGATGATATTTAATAAAATAAGTAGAAATCCACTAAAAGTTTTGTTTGGTTATCTTGCAATCCCGAGATAATCGTCTCCATGCTCCAAATCCATTTTAAAGCCATTTTTAAGGCATTTCGCGCATACATGAAATGAACACATTTTTCTCCAAAACTATAACAGATGCAAGCTTGTCCTGTTTGGTGGAGATGATATTTAATAAAATAAGTAGAAATCCACTAAAAGTTTTGTTTGGTTATCTTGCAATCCCGAGATAATCGTCTCCATGCTCCAAATCCATTTTAAAGCCATTTTTAAGGCATTTCGCGCATACATGAAATGAACACATTTTTCTCCAAAACTATAACAGATGCAAGCTTGTCCTGTTTGGTGGAGATGATATTTAATAAAATAAGTAGAAATCCACTAAAAGTTTTGTTTGGTTATCTTGCAATCCCGAGATAATCGTCTCCATGCTCCAAATCCATTTTAAAGCCATTTTTAAGGCATTTCGCGCATACATGAAATGAACACATTTTTCTCCAAAACTATAACAGATGCAAGCTTGTCCTGTTTGGTGGAGATGATATTTAATAAAATAAGTAGAAATCCACTAAAAGTTTTGTTTGGTTATCTTGCAATCCCGAGATAATCGTCTCCATGCTCCAAATCCATTTTAAAGCCATTTTTAAGGCATTTCGCGCATACATGAAATGAACACATTTTTCTCCAAAACTATAACAGATGCAAGCTTGTCCTGTTTGGTGGAGATGATATTTAATAAAATAAGTAGAAATCCACTAAAAGTTTTGTTTGGTTATCTTGCAATCCCGAGATAATCGTCTCCATGCTCCAAATCCATTTTAAAGCCATTTTTAAGGCATTTCGCGCATACATGAAATGAACACATTTTTCTCCAAAACTATAACAGATGCAAGCTTGTCCTGTTTGGTGGAGATGATATTTAATAAAATAAGTAGAAATCCACTAAAAGTTTTGTTTGGTTATCTTGCAATCCCGAGATAATCGTCTCCATGCTCCAAATCCATTTTAAAGCCATTTTTAAGGCATTTCGCGCATACATGAAATGAACACATTTTTCTCCAAAACTATAACAGATGCAAGCTTGTCCTGTTTGGTGGAGATGATATTTAATAAAATAAGTAGAAATCCACTAAAAGTTTTGTTTGGTTATCTTGCAATCCCGAGATAATCGTCTCCATGCTCCAAATCCATTTTAAAGCCATTTTTAAGGCATTTCGCGCATACATGAAATGAACACATTTTTCTCCAAAACTATAACAGATGCAAGCTTGTCCTGTTTGGTGGAGATGATATTTAATAAAATAAGTAGAAATCCACTAAAAGTTTTGTTTGGTTATCTTGCAATCCCGAGATAATCGTCTCCATGCTCCAAATCCATTTTAAAGCCATTTTTAAGGCATTTCGCGCATACATGAAATGAACACATTTTTCTCCAAAACTATAACAGATGCAAGCTTGTCCTGTTTGGTGGAGATGATATTTAATAAAATAAGTAGAAATCCACTAAAAGTTTTGTTTGGTTATCTTGCAATCCCGAGATAATCGTCTCCATGCTCCAAATCCATTTTAAAGCCATTTTTAAGGCATTTCGCGCATACATGAAATGAACACATTTTTCTCCAAAACTATAACAGATGCAAGCTTGTCCTGTTTGGTGGAGATGATATTTAATAAAATAAGTAGAAATCCACTAAAAGTTTTGTTTGGTTATCTTGCAATCCCGAGATAATCGTCTCCATGCTCCAAATCCATTTTAAAGCCATTTTTAAGGCATTTCGCGCATACATGAAATGAACACATTTTTCTCCAAAACTATAACAGATGCAAGCTTGTCCTGTTTGGTGGAGATGATATTTAATAAAATAAGTAGAAATCCACTAAAAGTTTTGTTTGGTTATCTTGCAATCCCGAGATAATCGTCTCCATGCTCCAAATCCATTTTAAAGCCATTTTTAAGGCATTTCGCGCATACATGAAATGAACACATTTTTCTCCAAAACTATAACAGATGCAAGCTTGTCCTGTTTGGTGGAGATGATATTTAATAAAATAAGTAGAAATCCACTAAAAGTTTTGTTTGGTTATCTTGCAATCCCGAGATAATCGTCTCCATGCTCCAAATCCATTTTAAAGCCATTTTTAAGGCATTTCGCGCATACATGAAATGAACACATTTTTCTCCAAAACTATAACAGATGCAAGCTTGTCCTGTTTGGTGGAGATGATATTTAATAAAATAAGTAGAAATCCACTAAAAGTTTTGTTTGGTTATCTTGCAATCCCGAGATAATCGTCTCCATGCTCCAAATCCATTTTAAAGCCATTTTTAAGGCATTTCGCGCATACATGAAATGAACACATTTTTCTCCAAAACTATAACAGATGCAAGCTTGTCCTGTTTGGTGGAGATGATATTTAATAAAATAAGTAGAAATCCACTAAAAGTTTTGTTTGGTTATCTTGCAATCCCGAGATAATCGTCTCCATGCTCCAAATCCATTTTAAAGCCATTTTTAAGGCATTTCGCGCATACATGAAATGAACACATTTTTCTCCAAAACTATAACAGATGCAAGCTTGTCCTGTTTGGTGGAGATGATATTTAATAAAATAAGTAGAAATCCACTAAAAGTTTTGTTTGGTTATCTTGCAATCCCGAGATAATCGTCTCCATGCTCCAAATCCATTTTAAAGCCATTTTTAAGGCATTTCGCGCATACATGAAATGAACACATTTTTCTCCAAAACTATAACAGATGCAAGCTTGTCCTGTTTGGTGGAGATGATATTTAATAAAATAAGTAGAAATCCACTAAAAGTTTTGTTTGGTTATCTTGCAATCCCGAGATAATCGTCTCCATGCTCCAAATCCATTTTAAAGCCATTTTTAAGGCATTTCGCGCATACATGAAATGAACACATTTTTCTCCAAAACTATAACAGATGCAAGCTTGTCCTGTTTGGTGGAGATGATATTTAATAAAATAAGTAGAAATCCACTAAAAGTTTTGTTTGGTTATCTTGCAATCCCGAGATAATCGTCTCCATGCTCCAAATCCATTTTAAAGCCATTTTTAAGGCATTTCGCGCATACATGAAATGAACACATTTTTCTCCAAAACTATAACAGATGCAAGCTTGTCCTGTTTGGTGGAGATGATATTTAATAAAATAAGTAGAAATCCACTAAAAGTTTTGTTTGGTTATCTTGCAATCCCGAGATAATCGTCTCCATGCTCCAAATCCATTTTAAAGCCATTTTTAAGGCATTTCGCGCATACATGAAATGAACACATTTTTCTCCAAAACTATAACAGATGCAAGCTTGTCCTGTTTGGTGGAGATGATATTTAATAAAATAAGTAGAAATCCACTAAAAGTTTTGTTTGGTTATCTTGCAATCCCGAGATAATCGTCTCCATGCTCCAAATCCATTTTAAAGCCATTTTTAAGGCATTTCGCGCATACATGAAATGAACACATTTTTCTCCAAAACTATAACAGATGCAAGCTTGTCCTGTTTGGTGGAGATGATATTTAATAAAATAAGTAGAAATCCACTAAAAGTTTTGTTTGGTTATCTTGCAATCCCGAGATAATCGTCTCCATGCTCCAAATCCATTTTAAAGCCATTTTTAAGGCATTTCGCGCATACATGAAATGAACACATTTTTCTCCAAAACTATAACAGATGCAAGCTTGTCCTGTTTGGTGGAGATGATATTTAATAAAATAAGTAGAAATCCACTAAAAGTTTTGTTTGGTTATCTTGCAATCCCGAGATAATCGTCTCCATGCTCCAAATCCATTTTAAAGCCATTTTTAAGGCATTTCGCGCATACATGAAATGAACACATTTTTCTCCAAAACTATAACAGATGCAAGCTTGTCCTGTTTGGTGGAGATGATATTTAATAAAATAAGTAGAAATCCACTAAAAGTTTTGTTTGGTTATCTTGCAATCCCGAGATAATCGTCTCCATGCTCCAAATCCATTTTAAAGCCATTTTTAAGGCATTTCGCGCATACATGAAATGAACACATTTTTCTCCAAAACTATAACAGATGCAAGCTTGTCCTGTTTGGTGGAGATGATATTTAATAAAATAAGTAGAAATCCACTAAAAGTTTTGTTTGGTTATCTTGCAATCCCGAGATAATCGTCTCCATGCTCCAAATCCATTTTAAAGCCATTTTTAAGGCATTTCGCGCATACATGAAATGAACACATTTTTCTCCAAAACTATAACAGATGCAAGCTTGTCCTGTTTGGTGGAGATGATATTTAATAAAATAAGTAGAAATCCACTAAAAGTTTTGTTTGGTTATCTTGCAATCCCGAGATAATCGTCTCCATGCTCCAAATCCATTTTAAAGCCATTTTTAAGGCATTTCGCGCATACATGAAATGAACACATTTTTCTCCAAAACTATAACAGATGCAAGCTTGTCCTGTTTGGTGGAGATGATATTTAATAAAATAAGTAGAAATCCACTAAAAGTTTTGTTTGGTTATCTTGCAATCCCGAGATAATCGTCTCCATGCTCCAAATCCATTTTAAAGCCATTTTTAAGGCATTTCGCGCATACATGAAATGAACACATTTTTCTCCAAAACTATAACAGATGCAAGCTTGTCCTGTTTGGTGGAGATGATATTTAATAAAATAAGTAGAAATCCACTAAAAGTTTTGTTTGGTTATCTTGCAATCCCGAGATAATCGTCTCCATGCTCCAAATCCATTTTAAAGCCATTTTTAAGGCATTTCGCGCATACATGAAATGAACACATTTTTCTCCAAAACTATAACAGATGCAAGCTTGTCCTGTTTGGTGGAGATGATATTTAATAAAATAAGTAGAAATCCACTAAAAGTTTTGTTTGGTTATCTTGCAATCCCGAGATAATCGTCTCCATGCTCCAAATCCATTTTAAAGCCATTTTTAAGGCATTTCGCGCATACATGAAATGAACACATTTTTCTCCAAAACTATAACAGATGCAAGCTTGTCCTGTTTGGTGGAGATGATATTTAATAAAATAAGTAGAAATCCACTAAAAGTTTTGTTTGGTTATCTTGCAATCCCGAGATAATCGTCTCCATGCTCCAAATCCATTTTAAAGCCATTTTTAAGGCATTTCGCGCATACATGAAATGAACACATTTTTCTCCAAAACTATAACAGATGCAAGCTTGTCCTGTTTGGTGGAGATGATATTTAATAAAATAAGTAGAAATCCACTAAAAGTTTTGTTTGGTTATCTTGCAATCCCGAGATAATCGTCTCCATGCTCCAAATCCATTTTAAAGCCATTTTTAAGGCATTTCGCGCATACATGAAATGAACACATTTTTCTCCAAAACTATAACAGATGCAAGCTTGTCCTGTTTGGTGGAGATGATATTTAATAAAATAAGTAGAAATCCACTAAAAGTTTTGTTTGGTTATCTTGCAATCCCGAGATAATCGTCTCCATGCTCCAAATCCATTTTAAAGCCATTTTTAAGGCATTTCGCGCATACATGAAATGAACACATTTTTCTCCAAAACTATAACAGATGCAAGCTTGTCCTGTTTGGTGGAGATGATATTTAATAAAATAAGTAGAAATCCACTAAAAGTTTTGTTTGGTTATCTTGCAATCCCGAGATAATCGTCTCCATGCTCCAAATCCATTTTAAAGCCATTTTTAAGGCATTTCGCGCATACATGAAATGAACACATTTTTCTCCAAAACTATAACAGATGCAAGCTTGTCCTGTTTGGTGGAGATGATATTTAATAAAATAAGTAGAAATCCACTAAAAGTTTTGTTTGGTTATCTTGCAATCCCGAGATAATCGTCTCCATGCTCCAAATCCATTTTAAAGCCATTTTTAAGGCATTTCGCGCATACATGAAATGAACACATTTTTCTCCAAAACTATAACAGATGCAAGCTTGTCCTGTTTGGTGGAGATGATATTTAATAAAATAAGTAGAAATCCACTAAAAGTTTTGTTTGGTTATCTTGCAATCCCGAGATAATCGTCTCCATGCTCCAAATCCATTTTAAAGCCATTTTTAAGGCATTTCGCGCATACATGAAATGAACACATTTTTCTCCAAAACTATAACAGATGCAAGCTTGTCCTGTTTGGTGGAGATGATATTTAATAAAATAAGTAGAAATCCACTAAAAGTTTTGTTTGGTTATCTTGCAATCCCGAGATAATCGTCTCCATGCTCCAAATCCATTTTAAAGCCATTTTTAAGGCATTTCGCGCATACATGAAATGAACACATTTTTCTCCAAAACTATAACAGATGCAAGCTTGTCCTGTTTGGTGGAGATGATATTTAATAAAATAAGTAGAAATCCACTAAAAGTTTTGTTTGGTTATCTTGCAATCCCGAGATAATCGTCTCCATGCTCCAAATCCATTTTAAAGCCATTTTTAAGGCATTTCGCGCATACATGAAATGAACACATTTTTCTCCAAAACTATAACAGATGCAAGCTTGTCCTGTTTGGTGGAGATGATATTTAATAAAATAAGTAGAAATCCACTAAAAGTTTTGTTTGGTTATCTTGCAATCCCGAGATAATCGTCTCCATGCTCCAAATCCATTTTAAAGCCATTTTTAAGGCATTTCGCGCATACATGAAATGAACACATTTTTCTCCAAAACTATAACAGATGCAAGCTTGTCCTGTTTGGTGGAGATGATATTTAATAAAATAAGTAGAAATCCACTAAAAGTTTTGTTTGGTTATCTTGCAATCCCGAGATAATCGTCTCCATGCTCCAAATCCATTTTAAAGCCATTTTTAAGGCATTTCGCGCATACATGAAATGAACACATTTTTCTCCAAAACTATAACAGATGCAAGCTTGTCCTGTTTGGTGGAGATGATATTTAATAAAATAAGTAGAAATCCACTAAAAGTTTTGTTTGGTTATCTTGCAATCCCGAGATAATCGTCTCCATGCTCCAAATCCATTTTAAAGCCATTTTTAAGGCATTTCGCGCATACATGAAATGAACACATTTTTCTCCAAAACTATAACAGATGCAAGCTTGTCCTGTTTGGTGGAGATGATATTTAATAAAATAAGTAGAAATCCACTAAAAGTTTTGTTTGGTTATCTTGCAATCCCGAGATAATCGTCTCCATGCTCCAAATCCATTTTAAAGCCATTTTTAAGGCATTTCGCGCATACATGAAATGAACACATTTTTCTCCAAAACTATAACAGATGCAAGCTTGTCCTGTTTGGTGGAGATGATATTTAATAAAATAAGTAGAAATCCACTAAAAGTTTTGTTTGGTTATCTTGCAATCCCGAGATAATCGTCTCCATGCTCCAAATCCATTTTAAAGCCATTTTTAAGGCATTTCGCGCATACATGAAATGAACACATTTTTCTCCAAAACTATAACAGATGCAAGCTTGTCCTGTTTGGTGGAGATGATATTTAATAAAATAAGTAGAAATCCACTAAAAGTTTTGTTTGGTTATCTTGCAATCCCGAGATAATCGTCTCCATGCTCCAAATCCATTTTAAAGCCATTTTTAAGGCATTTCGCGCATACATGAAATGAACACATTTTTCTCCAAAACTATAACAGATGCAAGCTTGTCCTGTTTGGTGGAGATGATATTTAATAAAATAAGTAGAAATCCACTAAAAGTTTTGTTTGGTTATCTTGCAATCCCGAGATAATCGTCTCCATGCTCCAAATCCATTTTAAAGCCATTTTTAAGGCATTTCGCGCATACATGAAATGAACACATTTTTCTCCAAAACTATAACAGATGCAAGCTTGTCCTGTTTGGTGGAGATGATATTTAATAAAATAAGTAGAAATCCACTAAAAGTTTTGTTTGGTTATCTTGCAATCCCGAGATAATCGTCTCCATGCTCCAAATCCATTTTAAAGCCATTTTTAAGGCATTTCGCGCATACATGAAATGAACACATTTTTCTCCAAAACTATAACAGATGCAAGCTTGTCCTGTTTGGTGGAGATGATATTTAATAAAATAAGTAGAAATCCACTAAAAGTTTTGTTTGGTTATCTTGCAATCCCGAGATAATCGTCTCCATGCTCCAAATCCATTTTAAAGCCATTTTTAAGGCATTTCGCGCATACATGAAATGAACACATTTTTCTCCAAAACTATAACAGATGCAAGCTTGTCCTGTTTGGTGGAGATGATATTTAATAAAATAAGTAGAAATCCACTAAAAGTTTTGTTTGGTTATCTTGCAATCCCGAGATAATCGTCTCCATGCTCCAAATCCATTTTAAAGCCATTTTTAAGGCATTTCGCGCATACATGAAATGAACACATTTTTCTCCAAAACTATAACAGATGCAAGCTTGTCCTGTTTGGTGGAGATGATATTTAATAAAATAAGTAGAAATCCACTAAAAGTTTTGTTTGGTTATCTTGCAATCCCGAGATAATCGTCTCCATGCTCCAAATCCATTTTAAAGCCATTTTTAAGGCATTTCGCGCATACATGAAATGAACACATTTTTCTCCAAAACTATAACAGATGCAAGCTTGTCCTGTTTGGTGGAGATGATATTTAATAAAATAAGTAGAAATCCACTAAAAGTTTTGTTTGGTTATCTTGCAATCCCGAGATAATCGTCTCCATGCTCCAAATCCATTTTAAAGCCATTTTTAAGGCATTTCGCGCATACATGAAATGAACACATTTTTCTCCAAAACTATAACAGATGCAAGCTTGTCCTGTTTGGTGGAGATGATATTTAATAAAATAAGTAGAAATCCACTAAAAGTTTTGTTTGGTTATCTTGCAATCCCGAGATAATCGTCTCCATGCTCCAAATCCATTTTAAAGCCATTTTTAAGGCATTTCGCGCATACATGAAATGAACACATTTTTCTCCAAAACTATAACAGATGCAAGCTTGTCCTGTTTGGTGGAGATGATATTTAATAAAATAAGTAGAAATCCACTAAAAGTTTTGTTTGGTTATCTTGCAATCCCGAGATAATCGTCTCCATGCTCCAAATCCATTTTAAAGCCATTTTTAAGGCATTTCGCGCATACATGAAATGAACACATTTTTCTCCAAAACTATAACAGATGCAAGCTTGTCCTGTTTGGTGGAGATGATATTTAATAAAATAAGTATAAATCCACTAAATGTTTTGTTTGGTTATCTTGCAATCCCGAGATAATCGTCTCCATGCTCCAAATCCATTTTAAAGCCATTTTTAAGGCATTTCGCGCATACATGAAATGAACACATTTTTCTCCAAAACTATAACAGATGCAAGCTTGTCCTGTTTGGTGGAGATGATATTTAATAAAATAAGTAGAAATCCACTAAAAGTTTTGTTTGGTTATCTTGCAATCCCGAGATAATCGTCTCCATGCTCCAAATCCATTTTAAAGCCATTTTTAAGGCATTTCGCGCATACATGAAATGAACACATTTTTCTCCAAAACTATAACAGATGCAAGCTTGTCCTGTTTGGTGGAGATGATATTTAATAAAATAAGTAGAAATCCACTAAAAGTTTTGTTTGGTTATCTTGCAATCCCGAGATAATCGTCTCCATGCTCCAAATCCATTTTAAAGCCATTTTTAAGGCATTTCGCGCATACATGAAATGAACACATTTTTCTCCAAAACTATAACAGATGCAAGCTTGTCCTGTTTGGTGGAGATGATATTTAATAAAATAAGTAGAAATCCACTAAAAGTTTTGTTTGGTTATCTTGCAATCCCGAGATAATCGTCTCCATGCTCCAAATCCATTTTAAAGCCATTTTTAAGGCATTTCGCGCATACATGAAATGAACACATTTTTCTCCAAAACTATAACAGATGCAAGCTTGTCCTGTTTGGTGGAGATGATATTTAATAAAATAAGTAGAAATCCACTAAAAGTTTTGTTTGGTTATCTTGCAATCCCGAGATAATCGTCTCCATGCTCCAAATCCATTTTAAAGCCATTTTTAAGGCATTTCGCGCATACATGAAATGAACACATTTTTCTCCAAAACTATAACAGATGCAAGCTTGTCCTGTTTGGTGGAGATGATATTTAATAAAATAAGTAGAAATCCACTAAAAGTTTTGTTTGGTTATCTTGCAATCCCGAGATAATCGTCTCCATGCTCCAAATCCATTTTAAAGCCATTTTTAAGGCATTTCGCGCATACATGAAATGAACACATTTTTCTCCAAAACTATAACAGATGCAAGCTTGTCCTGTTTGGTGGAGATGATATTTAATAAAATAAGTAGAAATCCACTAAAAGTTTTGTTTGGTTATCTTGCAATCCCGAGATAATCGTCTCCATGCTCCAAATCCATTTTAAAGCCATTTTTAAGGCATTTCGCGCATACATGAAATGAACACATTTTTCTCCAAAACTATAACAGATGCAAGCTTGTCCTGTTTGGTGGAGATGATATTTAATAAAATAAGTAGAAATCCACTAAAAGTTTTGTTTGGTTATCTTGCAATCCCGAGATAATCGTCTCCATGCTCCAAATCCATTTTAAAGCCATTTTTAAGGCATTTCGCGCATACATGAAATGAACACATTTTTCTCCAAAACTATAACAGATGCAAGCTTGTCCTGTTTGGTGGAGATGATATTTAATAAAATAAGTAGAAATCCACTAAAAGTTTTGTTTGGTTATCTTGCAATCCCGAGATAATCGTCTCCATGCTCCAAATCCATTTTAAAGCCATTTTTAAGGCATTTCGCGCATACATGAAATGAACACATTTTTCTCCAAAACTATAACAGATGCAAGCTTGTCCTGTTTGGTGGAGATGATATTTAATAAAATAAGTAGAAATCCACTAAAAGTTTTGTTTGGTTATCTTGCAATCCCGAGATAATCGTCTCCATGCTCCAAATCCATTTTAAAGCCATTTTTAAGGCATTTCGCGCATACATGAAATGAACACATTTTTCTCCAAAACTATAACAGATGCAAGCTTGTCCTGTTTGGTGGAGATGATATTTAATAAAATAAGTAGAAATCCACTAAAAGTTTTGTTTGGTTATCTTGCAATCCCGAGATAATCGTCTCCATGCTCCAAATCCATTTTAAAGCCATTTTTAAGGCATTTCGCGCATACATGAAATGAACACATTTTTCTCCAAAACTATAACAGATGCAAGCTTGTCCTGTTTGGTGGAGATGATATTTAATAAAATAAGTAGAAATCCACTAAAAGTTTTGTTTGGTTATCTTGCAATCCCGAGATAATCGTCTCCATGCTCCAAATCCATTTTAAAGCCATTTTTAAGGCATTTCGCGCATACATGAAATGAACACATTTTTCTCCAAAACTATAACAGATGCAAGCTTGTCCTGTTTGGTGGAGATGATATTTAATAAAATAAGTAGAAATCCACTAAAAGTTTTGTTTGGTTATCTTGCAATCCCGAGATAATCGTCTCCATGCTCCAAATCCATTTTAAAGCCATTTTTAAGGCATTTCGCGCATACATGAAATGAACACATTTTTCTCCAAAACTATAACAGATGCAAGCTTGTCCTGTTTGGTGGAGATGATATTTAATAAAATAAGTAGAAATCCACTAAAAGTTTTGTTTGGTTATCTTGCAATCCCGAGATAATCGTCTCCATGCTCCAAATCCATTTTAAAGCCATTTTTAAGGCATTTCGCGCATACATGAAATGAACACATTTTTCTCCAAAACTATAACAGATGCAAGCTTGTCCTGTTTGGTGGAGATGATATTTAATAAAATAAGTAGAAATCCACTAAAAGTTTTGTTTGGTTATCTTGCAATCCCGAGATAATCGTCTCCATGCTCCAAATCCATTTTAAAGCCATTTTTAAGGCATTTCGCGCATACATGAAATGAACACATTTTTCTCCAAAACTATAACAGATGCAAGCTTGTCCTGTTTGGTGGAGATGATATTTAATAAAATAAGTAGAAATCCACTAAAAGTTTTGTTTGGTTATCTTGCAATCCCGAGATAATCGTCTCCATGCTCCAAATCCATTTTAAAGCCATTTTTAAGGCATTTCGCGCATACATGAAATGAACACATTTTTCTCCAAAACTATAACAGATGCAAGCTTGTCCTGTTTGGTGGAGATGATATTTAATAAAATAAGTAGAAATCCACTAAAAGTTTTGTTTGGTTATCTTGCAATCCCGAGATAATCGTCTCCATGCTCCAAATCCATTTTAAAGCCATTTTTAAGGCATTTCGCGCATACATGAAATGAACACATTTTTCTCCAAAACTATAACAGATGCAAGCTTGTCCTGTTTGGTGGAGATGATATTTAATAAAATAAGTAGAAATCCACTAAAAGTTTTGTTTGGTTATCTTGCAATCCCGAGATAATCGTCTCCATGCTCCAAATCCATTTTAAAGCCATTTTTAAGGCATTTCGCGCATACATGAAATGAACACATTTTTCTCCAAAACTATAACAGATGCAAGCTTGTCCTGTTTGGTGGAGATGATATTTAATAAAATAAGTAGAAATCCACTAAAAGTTTTGTTTGGTTATCTTGCAATCCCGAGATAATCGTCTCCATGCTCCAAATCCATTTTAAAGCCATTTTTAAGGCATTTCGCGCATACATGAAATGAACACATTTTTCTCCAAAACTATAACAGATGCAAGCTTGTCCTGTTTGGTGGAGATGATATTTAATAAAATAAGTAGAAATCCACTAAAAGTTTTGTTTGGTTATCTTGCAATCCCGAGATAATCGTCTCCATGCTCCAAATCCATTTTAAAGCCATTTTTAAGGCATTTCGCGCATACATGAAATGAACACATTTTTCTCCAAAACTATAACAGATGCAAGCTTGTCCTGTTTGGTGGAGATGATATTTAATAAAATAAGTAGAAATCCACTAAAAGTTTTGTTTGGTTATCTTGCAATCCCGAGATAATCGTCTCCATGCTCCAAATCCATTTTAAAGCCATTTTTAAGGCATTTCGCGCATACATGAAATGAACACATTTTTCTCCAAAACTATAACAGATGCAAGCTTGTCCTGTTTGGTGGAGATGATATTTAATAAAATAAGTAGAAATCCACTAAAAGTTTTGTTTGGTTATCTTGCAATCCCGAGATAATCGTCTCCATGCTCCAAATCCATTTTAAAGCCATTTTTAAGGCATTTCGCGCATACATGAAATGAACACATTTTTCTCCAAAACTATAACAGATGCAAGCTTGTCCTGTTTGGTGGAGATGATATTTAATAAAATAAGTAGAAATCCACTAAAAGTTTTGTTTGGTTATCTTGCAATCCCGAGATAATCGTCTCCATGCTCCAAATCCATTTTAAAGCCATTTTTAAGGCATTTCGCGCATACATGAAATGAACACATTTTTCTCCAAAACTATAACAGATGCAAGCTTGTCCTGTTTGGTGGAGATGATATTTAATAAAATAAGTAGAAATCCACTAAAAGTTTTGTTTGGTTATCTTGCAATCCCGAGATAATCGTCTCCATGCTCCAAATCCATTTTAAAGCCATTTTTAAGGCATTTCGCGCATACATGAAATGAACACATTTTTCTCCAAAACTATAACAGATGCAAGCTTGTCCTGTTTGGTGGAGATGATATTTAATAAAATAAGTAGAAATCCACTAAAAGTTTTGTTTGGTTATCTTGCAATCCCGAGATAATCGTCTCCATGCTCCAAATCCATTTTAAAGCCATTTTTAAGGCATTTCGCGCATACATGAAATGAACACATTTTTCTCCAAAACTATAACAGATGCAAGCTTGTCCTGTTTGGTGGAGATGATATTTAATAAAATAAGTAGAAATCCACTAAAAGTTTTGTTTGGTTATCTTGCAATCCCGAGATAATCGTCTCCATGCTCCAAATCCATTTTAAAGCCATTTTTAAGGCATTTCGCGCATACATGAAATGAACACATTTTTCTCCAAAACTATAACAGATGCAAGCTTGTCCTGTTTGGTGGAGATGATATTTAATAAAATAAGTAGAAATCCACTAAAAGTTTTGTTTGGTTATCTTGCAATCCCGAGATAATCGTCTCCATGCTCCAAATCCATTTTAAAGCCATTTTTAAGGCATTTCGCGCATACATGAAATGAACACATTTTTCTCCAAAACTATAACAGATGCAAGCTTGTCCTGTTTGGTGGAGATGATATTTAATAAAATAAGTAGAAATCCACTAAAAGTTTTGTTTGGTTATCTTGCAATCCCGAGATAATCGTCTCCATGCTCCAAATCCATTTTAAAGCCATTTTTAAGGCATTTCGCGCATACATGAAATGAACACATTTTTCTCCAAAACTATAACAGATGCAAGCTTGTCCTGTTTGGTGGAGATGATATTTAATAAAATAAGTAGAAATCCACTAAAAGTTTTGTTTGGTTATCTTGCAATCCCGAGATAATCGTCTCCATGCTCCAAATCCATTTTAAAGCCATTTTTAAGGCATTTCGCGCATACATGAAATGAACACATTTTTCTCCAAAACTATAACAGATGCAAGCTTGTCCTGTTTGGTGGAGATGATATTTAATAAAATAAGTAGAAATCCACTAAAAGTTTTGTTTGGTTATCTTGCAATCCCGAGATAATCGTCTCCATGCTCCAAATCCATTTTAAAGCCATTTTTAAGGCATTTCGCGCATACATGAAATGAACACATTTTTCTCCAAAACTATAACAGATGCAAGCTTGTCCTGTTTGGTGGAGATGATATTTAATAAAATAAGTAGAAATCCACTAAAAGTTTTGTTTGGTTATCTTGCAATCCCGAGATAATCGTCTCCATGCTCCAAATCCATTTTAAAGCCATTTTTAAGGCATTTCGCGCATACATGAAATGAACACATTTTTCTCCAAAACTATAACAGATGCAAGCTTGTCCTGTTTGGTGGAGATGATATTTAATAAAATAAGTAGAAATCCACTAAAAGTTTTGTTTGGTTATCTTGCAATCCCGAGATAATCGTCTCCATGCTCCAAATCCATTTTAAAGCCATTTTTAAGGCATTTCGCGCATACATGAAATGAACACATTTTTCTCCAAAACTATAACAGATGCAAGCTTGTCCTGTTTGGTGGAGATGATATTTAATAAAATAAGTAGAAATCCACTAAAAGTTTTGTTTGGTTATCTTGCAATCCCGAGATAATCGTCTCCATGCTCCAAATCCATTTTAAAGCCATTTTTAAGGCATTTCGCGCATACATGAAATGAACACATTTTTCTCCAAAACTATAACAGATGCAAGCTTGTCCTGTTTGGTGGAGATGATATTTAATAAAATAAGTAGAAATCCACTAAAAGTTTTGTTTGGTTATCTTGCAATCCCGAGATAATCGTCTCCATGCTCCAAATCCATTTTAAAGCCATTTTTAAGGCATTTCGCGCATACATGAAATGAACACATTTTTCTCCAAAACTATAACAGATGCAAGCTTGTCCTGTTTGGTGGAGATGATATTTAATAAAATAAGTAGAAATCCACTAAAAGTTTTGTTTGGTTATCTTGCAATCCCGAGATAATCGTCTCCATGCTCCAAATCCATTTTAAAGCCATTTTTAAGGCATTTCGCGCATACATGAAATGAACACATTTTTCTCCAAAACTATAACAGATGCAAGCTTGTCCTGTTTGGTGGAGATGATATTTAATAAAATAAGTAGAAATCCACTAAAAGTTTTGTTTGGTTATCTTGCAATCCCGAGATAATCGTCTCCATGCTCCAAATCCATTTTAAAGCCATTTTTAAGGCATTTCGCGCATACATGAAATGAACACATTTTTCTCCAAAACTATAACAGATGCAAGCTTGTCCTGTTTGGTGGAGATGATATTTAATAAAATAAGTAGAAATCCACTAAAAGTTTTGTTTGGTTATCTTGCAATCCCGAGATAATCGTCTCCATGCTCCAAATCCATTTTAAAGCCATTTTTAAGGCATTTCGCGCATACATGAAATGAACACATTTTTCTCCAAAACTATAACAGATGCAAGCTTGTCCTGTTTGGTGGAGATGATATTTAATAAAATAAGTAGAAATCCACTAAAAGTTTTGTTTGGTTATCTTGCAATCCCGAGATAATCGTCTCCATGCTCCAAATCCATTTTAAAGCCATTTTTAAGGCATTTCGCGCATACATGAAATGAACACATTTTTCTCCAAAACTATAACAGATGCAAGCTTGTCCTGTTTGGTGGAGATGATATTTAATAAAATAAGTAGAAATCCACTAAAAGTTTTGTTTGGTTATCTTGCAATCCCGAGATAATCGTCTCCATGCTCCAAATCCATTTTAAAGCCATTTTTAAGGCATTTCGCGCATACATGAAATGAACACATTTTTCTCCAAAACTATAACAGATGCAAGCTTGTCCTGTTTGGTGGAGATGATATTTAATAAAATAAGTAGAAATCCACTAAAAGTTTTGTTTGGTTATCTTGCAATCCCGAGATAATCGTCTCCATGCTCCAAATCCATTTTAAAGCCATTTTTAAGGCATTTCGCGCATACATGAAATGAACACATTTTTCTCCAAAACTATAACAGATGCAAGCTTGTCCTGTTTGGTGGAGATGATATTTAATAAAATAAGTAGAAATCCACTAAAAGTTTTGTTTGGTTATCTTGCAATCCCGAGATAATCGTCTCCATGCTCCAAATCCATTTTAAAGCCATTTTTAAGGCATTTCGCGCATACATGAAATGAACACATTTTTCTCCAAAACTATAACAGATGCAAGCTTGTCCTGTTTGGTGGAGATGATATTTAATAAAATAAGTAGAAATCCACTAAAAGTTTTGTTTGGTTATCTTGCAATCCCGAGATAATCGTCTCCATGCTCCAAATCCATTTTAAAGCCATTTTTAAGGCATTTCGCGCATACATGAAATGAACACATTTTTCTCCAAAACTATAACAGATGCAAGCTTGTCCTGTTTGGTGGAGATGATATTTAATAAAATAAGTAGAAATCCACTAAAAGTTTTGTTTGGTTATCTTGCAATCCCGAGATAATCGTCTCCATGCTCCAAATCCATTTTAAAGCCATTTTTAAGGCATTTCGCGCATACATGAAATGAACACATTTTTCTCCAAAACTATAACAGATGCAAGCTTGTCCTGTTTGGTGGAGATGATATTTAATAAAATAAGTAGAAATCCACTAAAAGTTTTGTTTGGTTATCTTGCAATCCCGAGATAATCGTCTCCATGCTCCAAATCCATTTTAAAGCCATTTTTAAGGCATTTCGCGCATACATGAAATGAACACATTTTTCTCCAAAACTATAACAGATGCAAGCTTGTCCTGTTTGGTGGAGATGATATTTAATAAAATAAGTAGAAATCCACTAAAAGTTTTGTTTGGTTATCTTGCAATCCCGAGATAATCGTCTCCATGCTCCAAATCCATTTTAAAGCCATTTTTAAGGCATTTCGCGCATACATGAAATGAACACATTTTTCTCCAAAACTATAACAGATGCAAGCTTGTCCTGTTTGGTGGAGATGATATTTAATAAAATAAGTAGAAATCCACTAAAAGTTTTGTTTGGTTATCTTGCAATCCCGAGATAATCGTCTCCATGCTCCAAATCCATTTTAAAGCCATTTTTAAGGCATTTCGCGCATACATGAAATGAACACATTTTTCTCCAAAACTATAACAGATGCAAGCTTGTCCTGTTTGGTGGAGATGATATTTAATAAAATAAGTAGAAATCCACTAAAAGTTTTGTTTGGTTATCTTGCAATCCCGAGATAATCGTCTCCATGCTCCAAATCCATTTTAAAGCCATTTTTAAGGCATTTCGCGCATACATGAAATGAACACATTTTTCTCCAAAACTATAACAGATGCAAGCTTGTCCTGTTTGGTGGAGATGATATTTAATAAAATAAGTAGAAATCCACTAAAAGTTTTGTTTGGTTATCTTGCAATCCCGAGATAATCGTCTCCATGCTCCAAATCCATTTTAAAGCCATTTTTAAGGCATTTCGCGCATACATGAAATGAACACATTTTTCTCCAAAACTATAACAGATGCAAGCTTGTCCTGTTTGGTGGAGATGATATTTAATAAAATAAGTAGAAATCCACTAAAAGTTTTGTTTGGTTATCTTGCAATCCCGAGATAATCGTCTCCATGCTCCAAATCCATTTTAAAGCCATTTTTAAGGCATTTCGCGCATACATGAAATGAACACATTTTTCTCCAAAACTATAACAGATGCAAGCTTGTCCTGTTTGGTGGAGATGATATTTAATAAAATAAGTAGAAATCCACTAAAAGTTTTGTTTGGTTATCTTGCAATCCCGAGATAATCGTCTCCATGCTCCAAATCCATTTTAAAGCCATTTTTAAGGCATTTCGCGCATACATGAAATGAACACATTTTTCTCCAAAACTATAACAGATGCAAGCTTGTCCTGTTTGGTGGAGATGATATTTAATAAAATAAGTAGAAATCCACTAAAAGTTTTGTTTGGTTATCTTGCAATCCCGAGATAATCGTCTCCATGCTCCAAATCCATTTTAAAGCCATTTTTAAGGCATTTCGCGCATACATGAAATGAACACATTTTTCTCCAAAACTATAACAGATGCAAGCTTGTCCTGTTTGGTGGAGATGATATTTAATAAAATAAGTAGAAATCCACTAAAAGTTTTGTTTGGTTATCTTGCAATCCCGAGATAATCGTCTCCATGCTCCAAATCCATTTTAAAGCCATTTTTAAGGCATTTCGCGCATACATGAAATGAACACATTTTTCTCCAAAACTATAACAGATGCAAGCTTGTCCTGTTTGGTGGAGATGATATTTAATAAAATAAGTAGAAATCCACTAAAAGTTTTGTTTGGTTATCTTGCAATCCCGAGATAATCGTCTCCATGCTCCAAATCCATTTTAAAGCCATTTTTAAGGCATTTCGCGCATACATGAAATGAACACATTTTTCTCCAAAACTATAACAGATGCAAGCTTGTCCTGTTTGGTGGAGATGATATTTAATAAAATAAGTAGAAATCCACTAAAAGTTTTGTTTGGTTATCTTGCAATCCCGAGATAATCGTCTCCATGCTCCAAATCCATTTTAAAGCCATTTTTAAGGCATTTCGCGCATACATGAAATGAACACATTTTTCTCCAAAACTATAACAGATGCAAGCTTGTCCTGTTTGGTGGAGATGATATTTAATAAAATAAGTAGAAATCCACTAAAAGTTTTGTTTGGTTATCTTGCAATCCCGAGATAATCGTCTCCATGCTCCAAATCCATTTTAAAGCCATTTTTAAGGCATTTCGCGCATACATGAAATGAACACATTTTTCTCCAAAACTATAACAGATGCAAGCTTGTCCTGTTTGGTGGAGATGATATTTAATAAAATAAGTAGAAATCCACTAAAAGTTTTGTTTGGTTATCTTGCAATCCCGAGATAATCGTCTCCATGCTCCAAATCCATTTTAAAGCCATTTTTAAGGCATTTCGCGCATACATGAAATGAACACATTTTTCTCCAAAACTATAACAGATGCAAGCTTGTCCTGTTTGGTGGAGATGATATTTAATAAAATAAGTAGAAATCCACTAAAAGTTTTGTTTGGTTATCTTGCAATCCCGAGATAATCGTCTCCATGCTCCAAATCCATTTTAAAGCCATTTTTAAGGCATTTCGCGCATACATGAAATGAACACATTTTTCTCCAAAACTATAACAGATGCAAGCTTGTCCTGTTTGGTGGAGATGATATTTAATAAAATAAGTAGAAATCCACTAAAAGTTTTGTTTGGTTATCTTGCAATCCCGAGATAATCGTCTCCATGCTCCAAATCCATTTTAAAGCCATTTTTAAGGCATTTCGCGCATACATGAAATGAACACATTTTTCTCCAAAACTATAACAGATGCAAGCTTGTCCTGTTTGGTGGAGATGATATTTAATAAAATAAGTAGAAATCCACTAAAAGTTTTGTTTGGTTATCTTGCAATCCCGAGATAATCGTCTCCATGCTCCAAATCCATTTTAAAGCCATTTTTAAGGCATTTCGCGCATACATGAAATGAACACATTTTTCTCCAAAACTATAACAGATGCAAGCTTGTCCTGTTTGGTGGAGATGATATTTAATAAAATAAGTAGAAATCCACTAAAAGTTTTGTTTGGTTATCTTGCAATCCCGAGATAATCGTCTCCATGCTCCAAATCCATTTTAAAGCCATTTTTAAGGCATTTCGCGCATACATGAAATGAACACATTTTTCTCCAAAACTATAACAGATGCAAGCTTGTCCTGTTTGGTGGAGATGATATTTAATAAAATAAGTAGAAATCCACTAAAAGTTTTGTTTGGTTATCTTGCAATCCCGAGATAATCGTCTCCATGCTCCAAATCCATTTTAAAGCCATTTTTAAGGCATTTCGCGCATACATGAAATGAACACATTTTTCTCCAAAACTATAACAGATGCAAGCTTGTCCTGTTTGGTGGAGATGATATTTAATAAAATAAGTAGAAATCCACTAAAAGTTTTGTTTGGTTATCTTGCAATCCCGAGATAATCGTCTCCATGCTCCAAATCCATTTTAAAGCCATTTTTAAGGCATTTCGCGCATACATGAAATGAACACATTTTTCTCCAAAACTATAACAGATGCAAGCTTGTCCTGTTTGGTGGAGATGATATTTAATAAAATAAGTAGAAATCCACTAAAAGTTTTGTTTGGTTATCTTGCAATCCCGAGATAATCGTCTCCATGCTCCAAATCCATTTTAAAGCCATTTTTAAGGCATTTCGCGCATACATGAAATGAACACATTTTTCTCCAAAACTATAACAGATGCAAGCTTGTCCTGTTTGGTGGAGATGATATTTAATAAAATAAGTAGAAATCCACTAAAAGTTTTGTTTGGTTATCTTGCAATCCCGAGATAATCGTCTCCATGCTCCAAATCCATTTTAAAGCCATTTTTAAGGCATTTCGCGCATACATGAAATGAACACATTTTTCTCCAAAACTATAACAGATGCAAGCTTGTCCTGTTTGGTGGAGATGATATTTAATAAAATAAGTAGAAATCCACTAAAAGTTTTGTTTGGTTATCTTGCAATCCCGAGATAATCGTCTCCATGCTCCAAATCCATTTTAAAGCCATTTTTAAGGCATTTCGCGCATACATGAAATGAACACATTTTTCTCCAAAACTATAACAGATGCAAGCTTGTCCTGTTTGGTGGAGATGATATTTAATAAAATAAGTAGAAATCCACTAAAAGTTTTGTTTGGTTATCTTGCAATCCCGAGATAATCGTCTCCATGCTCCAAATCCATTTTAAAGCCATTTTTAAGGCATTTCGCGCATACATGAAATGAACACATTTTTCTCCAAAACTATAACAGATGCAAGCTTGTCCTGTTTGGTGGAGATGATATTTAATAAAATAAGTAGAAATCCACTAAAAGTTTTGTTTGGTTATCTTGCAATCCCGAGATAATCGTCTCCATGCTCCAAATCCATTTTAAAGCCATTTTTAAGGCATTTCGCGCATACATGAAATGAACACATTTTTCTCCAAAACTATAACAGATGCAAGCTTGTCCTGTTTGGTGGAGATGATATTTAATAAAATAAGTAGAAATCCACTAAAAGTTTTGTTTGGTTATCTTGCAATCCCGAGATAATCGTCTCCATGCTCCAAATCCATTTTAAAGCCATTTTTAAGGCATTTCGCGCATACATGAAATGAACACATTTTTCTCCAAAACTATAACAGATGCAAGCTTGTCCTGTTTGGTGGAGATGATATTTAATAAAATAAGTAGAAATCCACTAAAAGTTTTGTTTGGTTATCTTGCAATCCCGAGATAATCGTCTCCATGCTCCAAATCCATTTTAAAGCCATTTTTAAGGCATTTCGCGCATACATGAAATGAACACATTTTTCTCCAAAACTATAACAGATGCAAGCTTGTCCTGTTTGGTGGAGATGATATTTAATAAAATAAGTAGAAATCCACTAAAAGTTTTGTTTGGTTATCTTGCAATCCCGAGATAATCGTCTCCATGCTCCAAATCCATTTTAAAGCCATTTTTAAGGCATTTCGCGCATACATGAAATGAACACATTTTTCTCCAAAACTATAACAGATGCAAGCTTGTCCTGTTTGGTGGAGATGATATTTAATAAAATAAGTAGAAATCCACTAAAAGTTTTGTTTGGTTATCTTGCAATCCCGAGATAATCGTCTCCATGCTCCAAATCCATTTTAAAGCCATTTTTAAGGCATTTCGCGCATACATGAAATGAACACATTTTTCTCCAAAACTATAACAGATGCAAGCTTGTCCTGTTTGGTGGAGATGATATTTAATAAAATAAGTAGAAATCCACTAAAAGTTTTGTTTGGTTATCTTGCAATCCCGAGATAATCGTCTCCATGCTCCAAATCCATTTTAAAGCCATTTTTAAGGCATTTCGCGCATACATGAAATGAACACATTTTTCTCCAAAACTATAACAGATGCAAGCTTGTCCTGTTTGGTGGAGATGATATTTAATAAAATAAGTAGAAATCCACTAAAAGTTTTGTTTGGTTATCTTGCAATCCCGAGATAATCGTCTCCATGCTCCAAATCCATTTTAAAGCCATTTTTAAGGCATTTCGCGCATACATGAAATGAACACATTTTTCTCCAAAACTATAACAGATGCAAGCTTGTCCTGTTTGGTGGAGATGATATTTAATAAAATAAGTAGAAATCCACTAAAAGTTTTGTTTGGTTATCTTGCAATCCCGAGATAATCGTCTCCATGCTCCAAATCCATTTTAAAGCCATTTTTAAGGCATTTCGCGCATACATGAAATGAACACATTTTTCTCCAAAACTATAACAGATGCAAGCTTGTCCTGTTTGGTGGAGATGATATTTAATAAAATAAGTAGAAATCCACTAAAAGTTTTGTTTGGTTATCTTGCAATCCCGAGATAATCGTCTCCATGCTCCAAATCCATTTTAAAGCCATTTTTAAGGCATTTCGCGCATACATGAAATGAACACATTTTTCTCCAAAACTATAACAGATGCAAGCTTGTCCTGTTTGGTGGAGATGATATTTAATAAAATAAGTAGAAATCCACTAAAAGTTTTGTTTGGTTATCTTGCAATCCCGAGATAATCGTCTCCATGCTCCAAATCCATTTTAAAGCCATTTTTAAGGCATTTCGCGCATACATGA